>NC_053120.1:11226596-11229096 GCF_010015445.1 Perca fluviatilis
CCTGATGGTAAAGCTTGCCCTGAATGCCTCCATCTCCCACAATACACCACCAGGAGATCTTCCTCTTTTCCATCCTTTCCATGCCATCCACTGCCCTTGCTTTACCTGTGCCACAGCTTGAGCACACCTCTTTGCTTCCTCCTCGGACGCACCTCCTGGACCACAAGCTATGCCTTTGGAAATGGAGAAGCCTTATGCCACACTGGTGTACTGGCACCCAGACCAAAACCACTCCTCCCCCTCCTGCACTCGCCCCACGATGTCCCTGTGTCTGAGTGCTGCTTTGCCTGCTCAGTTGCAGCCAATGGAGTCCATTTCCTCCCAGTAGCCAGGATGGGAGCAGCTTTGGGCTACAAATGGACTCACTCGAATCCAGTAGCATCATCTCCAGTCTGACTTTGGCGCATTGTACCCTCTGCCAGGCTGGAAATGGGGAGATATAACATCCCTTTGCCATAGAGTCCAATGCTGCTGAGGCACCTGGGAAGGCAAGGGCCACTTCCTTACATATGAACTAACCAGTCTCTCCAGCTTTTCCACCTTTGAGAGCGGGACTTCATACAGGGTTAGCGCCACAGGAGACGGTGAGTAGTCCATACTGCATGCACCAGAGCTTCAGCTTCGCCAGGAAGAGGGTTCTGTCGATGTTCTCCAGGCCGCTGGTTACTTCTCCTGAGCTGCTCTACTTGCTCTTTGTCTTTAAGGGAGGCATCATACCACCGATCTAGGCTCTTCTACAGGCTTCGGAGACCGTTGGAATGGGTTCCTCCCGCAATATGAAGCGGTCTTGACAGTTCCTTGACACCTACAGCACATGCTTGCTGTACGGACTTCGGCTTGACTTCATCGCGGGCCCGTTCAATGTTTTCCTGTAGCTTTCTTTAGTAGCTGCGACAGTGCAAACCTTGGTCGTTGGTTAAAGTTGTGAGGTCGTCCATGTAGGCTCTGAGCGGTGGCAGCCTCAGCCCAGGTCTTATTCGGCTGTCCGCCAACCGTCCATCGCGAGGCCTGATAATGACCTCCATGGCCATGGTAAAGGCCAACGGAGAGATGGTAACAGCCGGCCATGATTCCCACCTCCAAGTGTTGCATACCGTGTACTCTCTGCTGTTGTCACGCAGAGTTGGACATCCTCAAAATAGGCTTTAACAAGGGTTGTGAGAGCTGCTGGAACTCTGGAGTAGTCAAAGGCTGTCCACAGGAGTGGTGAGGCACTGAACCAAAAGCGTTCGCGAGATCCAGGAATACCACGGAAGATCTGTTCCTCCTTTTGGCGAACCTGGATTTGATGCCAGATGACACTAGCGGTTCTACACAACCAGAAAAGCCTGAGATGCCTGCTTTCTGAATTGACGTGTCAATCAGGTTGTTTCTTTGCAGGTATTCTGCCAATCTGTGAGCCACCACACTGAAGAAGATTTTTCCCGACGGCTTAGAAGGCTGATCTGGCGGAACTGCCCAATCACTGATGAGCCCTCTTTCCTTGGGATAAGAATCCCTCCGCCTCCCGCCAGGACGTTGGTATTTCCTCTTTTGCCACACAACGACTCTCATCAATCTCCAGAGGAATTGCAGGACATCAGGTGCGTTTTTTTTTTTTAG
The DNA here is from genome assembly GCF_010015445.1 of Perca fluviatilis. Lineage (NCBI taxonomy): Eukaryota > Metazoa > Chordata > Actinopteri > Perciformes > Percidae > Perca > Perca fluviatilis. The sequence continues at coordinate 11,228,199 of NC_053120.1, forward strand.
AGCCTGTATGGAACTCCGTTAGGACCTGGAGATGATCGCGCCCCTGCTCTACGCAAGATTTGTTCTAACTCACTCCATCTGGGTAGACTGATATCCAGTTTGTGCTCTGGTGGATTGGCTGGTGGCATGTCAGGAGGGAGCGTAACTCCTTCCTGGTGGCTATCATCTGTGCAGGAATTTTTAGATGTTCTTCCAGGTCAGCCTTAGATACCAAGAGACTTCCAATCTTCCTTAGCGAAGAGACTCTTTCAGAAATTTTGAAGGGATCTTTATAAAAGCGTTGATCTTGTTTGCTCCCTTCCTTCTGTGCTTCCTCAGAAGGTTTTCAGCTCTCCTCAGTGTTACAAGCCTGCTCTGAATCTCTTCCTGCAGCAGGTTTATGCCACCCTTCTCTTCCCTCTGAGGCCTTCCTCCATTGCTTCTTCAGCTGTCTCCCTCTCCTTGACTAGGCGATCTATTTCTATCTGCCTTCTCGGATTTTGTGGGGATTGACGGAGTAGCTTTTTACCTTCGACCACTCCAACTGTTCCACCCCTTTAGGCATAGATAAGATCGCTTCCATCCTTTCCAACTTCTTCATGGTTGTGCCTCTGATCCCTTCCAGTATTGTTGCAGAGATCAGTGTTGACCTCCTTCCACACGCTTTGTCGCGAGGCCTTTGGCTACCTGACCAAGGGGCCTTCAGCCCCCTGGATCTTCTTCTCTGCTGTTTGACGTGATGGGTTGGATTCGGGTTGCTTCCCCTGTGCCTTGTTCTTCCCTCCCTCTGGGGCAGGGGTGTCGATGTCCTGCAGACTGTGGGTGTGTGTCCTGCTGCTGAACTTCTGTCGCACTGATCTCGACCTGCTTCTCAGGAAGTAGCTGTCGGCGCGACTCCCTGGTTGCCCCTTCTTTAGGC